>NW_023425529.1:128580113-128612613 GCF_014108245.1 Pipistrellus kuhlii
AAAAGAGTATGCCAACAGCAAAACATATCTGCAAGTTAGTACTGACTTTTAGAGAATTTGATTTATCTCATCATCACATCACTCAGCTTTATAATGTCACCAATCTCAAAAACTTACAATTTTGATTCAAAGAGAACACTATATCTATACTAATAAGAAATTTGGTAATTGACCATCACTCTACAATGCCCACCAATCAGAAGAGAATATGCAAATTTATAACCTACTGATAAGACAGCCAAATTCCAGCTCTATAACCAATTAAGCCGGAACAAAGATGGCAGCAGCCATGGAGCCAGCTGGAACAGGTAGGAGGCTTGGATTGCCCTGGTGATGGAGGAAGCCAAGCTTTCTGCCTGCCTGGGTAGGCCGCTGAAGGAAGGGACTGTGGGAGGCCTCCACGGAGCAGGCCAGAGCAAGCCAGAAGCTTGGGTTGCCTGGGCAGGCTGCCAAAGGAGGGGCCTGCATATGGCCTTTTATGGCCACACTACCATCGGGGTGAGGGACTCCCATGGGGAATGTGGCCAGCCTTCAAACAGCTATCAGCCTCTCACCCAGGCTGGCCAGGCACCCCAGCAGTGACCCCTACCCTGAAGGGTTGTGGCCAGCCTGAAAATGGCCCTTAGCCCCTCACCCAGTCTGGCCACACCCCCTCAACAGGGACCCTCACCCATGGGAGCATGGCTGGCATGCAAACTGCCCTCAACCCTTGCCCAGGCTGCCCAGCCTCCCTAGGGAACCCCCACCCTGATCCGGAACACCCTTCAGGGCAAACCAGCTGGCCTTCACCAGGCCTCTATCTATACTAATAAAGGTATAATATGCTAATCAGACTGGAAGACCTTCCAGGAGACCTTCTGTACAATCTTTTGGACAAAGCCATGGTGGAGAGGCCAAGGTAGAGATGGTTAGGGGCCAAGATGGGAAGGCAGTTGTGGGCGATCAAACCAGGATGGGATGGCAGTTGTGGGTAATCAGGCTTTTGGGGGGGCACATTGGGGATGATCAGGTTAGTTGGGGAGGCAGCTGGGAGTGAGCAGGCTGGCAGGGGGGGACAGTTGGGGGAAAATAGGCTGGCGGGGCAGTTGGGGGTGAACAGACCACCAGGCAGAGTGGTTAGGGGCAAACAGGCAAGGCAGTCAAGTGAGCAGTTAGGAGCCAGCAGTCCCGGATTGCAAGAGGGATGTCCAACTGCTGGTTTAGGTGTGATCTCGGTCAAACATCCCCCGAGGCATCCTGGATTGGAGAGGGTGCAAGCTGGACTGAGGGGACTCCCTGCCCTTCTGCACCATGCATGAATTTTGTGCACTGGGCATCTCTAGTTATTAATAAGCATTTGCCCACTCATTGCAATGGTATTTAAAATCCAGTGGAGAAATCATTGGGGCCCAAGTTAAAAAATGTCTCCATAATGTTAGGTCAGATGCACTGGTATGACCAGAATATCCAAGTTCTGTGTTCTGGCTTAAATGCCTGTGAGAATTTCTTACAGGATATTTGATTGACTCACTGAAAAATTTCCATATCAAGCAAGATTAACATTCCAGAACTTTGCCTAATGCAGAAACATGAATTCATAGACTTCAGAAAATAGAAATGTTGAAGCAAATGTATCACTTTGCCACCTCTTTAATACTGGGAAGGCATGAAAACACGCTTTTTACCACAGTATAAAAACACATTGATGGGGAAGTATATAAGTCCTTGAAAATGTCAGTAATAGCTGCCAATGAGAGATACTACCATTAAAAGCACAAGTTGATTTAAATATTATTCATGCTACCAGGGAAGCAGAACTCTGGTGACAGAACTAAATTGCTCAGGACAAGGTAGAGGTTGTAATGAACTGCAGGGAGAAAGCAGCACCAGAGTGATTTTACTTTCAGAGACATCTGCAGGAAGGAATTTATTATGATAACCGTAGGACTGAAATAGAAAATAAGTCTGCCATAGTTGTTTTTTAATTAATTTAACTTTTGAAAGAGAGAGAGAAATATTGATTTGTTGCTCTTCTTATTTATGCATTCATTGGTTGATTCTTGTATGTGCCCTGTCTGGGGATTGAACCCACAATCTTGGTGTACAGGGGTGATGGTGTTAACCAACTGAGCTATATAGCCCTTGCCAGATAGCCCTTGCCAGTACAAAAAAAAACTGCAAAACTGGGAGAACAAAACAATACTGACATTAGCAAATAAAGATACTAAATTTATTAAAAGTATAATAATGCAATATTGTAAAATATTTTACATCAATATGATTTTAAAGCAGTTTAAAGGCTTGAAAAAATAGTTATTGAAATAAAATACAGAACTTTTATGACCTTAGGGTATGATAGGGCTCCCTAAGTAATACACTTTGTTGAGGGATTTCTAATAGCCAATAGATATACAAAACTATTTCAATCCAGGAGTAACTAAATTCAAAAATCAACAAATATACTTTTGTTATATATACATGTGTATAATTATGTGTAAAATAGCACATATATACATTTGCTGCACATGCACAGACATAGAAAAGTTACATTGTAAATATTCAATATAGAATAGTTAGGAAAGATTTAAATAAATACATATTTTTAGCATTGATATCTTTCTTCATATCTAGTAAATATAAAATTGACAACAAAAATATGAACTAGAATATCTTTAATCTTCCTGAAAAAAATAGTCACACATTTAGCTGTCATTGCATATATTTACTCATTGATTACTTTGCATATTAAATGTAAAGCTATTCAGATATTAGCAGGTACCTTTCTGTTTTAAAATGATGATTCTTACCTGCCTGGTGAGCTCAGTGGTGGAGCATTGACCTATGAACCAGAGGGTCAAGGCTTCATTACAGGTCACAGCACATGGCTGGGCTGCAGGCTCCATTTCCAGCAGGGTGCAAGCACTCCAGCCAATCAATGATTCTCTCTCATCATTGATGTTTCTCTATCTCACTCTCTTCCTCTCTGAAATTAATAAAAATATATTGTTTTAAAACCCAGTTGATTCTATTTACTTAGGCTTCATGACCCAGAAAAGAGATGTCTAAGATATCTAAATATAATTGAAGACATGTTTTCCCTATTTATTCTTTCTCATAAGTTTAAAATTTTGCCCAATAAAGAACTAACCTGTGTGGGGTTTTTTTGTTTTTTTTATAGAGTAATATGACTTACAAATCTGGCTTAAATGCATATATTTATGCCTTTCATCATGTGCATATATAAATTTGATTAAATAGGAATGCAAATTTGATTAAACATCATGATAGAATTAAATGACTCTTCAGAAATTAGTTTATTTATTCCATAAGCACTCATGTATTACTATGATGAAACCTGAGCTAAAAATCACAGCATAAAGTATCTTATAAACATTCTATACATTTGAATCATGGCTATGTGAGTGTAATGCCTAAAGTTTAAAATGTGACCTATCATATGTTTTCTAAAGTAATACTTAAGATTTCAGTCAAAGATACACTACTTATAAGTATAATCAATAAATAAAAATAAAATTTATATCATAATTAAAAATGTTATTTAATTTACATAGACAAATATGAATTTTTATCCAAAAGTGTTTTAAAGCTAGATAGAAATGTTCAAATCAATCCAAAAGCAAAATTTTTAAAAGCTACTCTAGAGAGAAGCAGAAATAAAACTTCTATGACTTTTTTTAAGAGCCTAAGAAAACCATTCATTAAATATAATTTAACAGCAGTTTTTGAGGCTGGAAAATTTAATGAGCATCAATGAGAGGTAGTCATTATAGTTCATAAAATTAGGAACTAGAGGTTAGACTATTAACCTGATTACAGAAATAATGTTAGTTGTATATATTAATAGTTTAAAAAGATAAATCTTGGTGATTTGCAAATATTAATAAGATAATGAAGGAATTGTTGGTATAGGCTAGTTTCAGATTATATTTTTAGATTTATTGAATACACTGGTAATAAGATAAATACTGTAAATATATTTTGATAAATTATACTTATCAATTTGAAATTTGCAAAGCAGTTTACATACATCTACTACAAAATTGATACACAAACATGGAAGTGTTTCTAAAGCAAGAAATATAAACATATTATATGTACAAGAAATTTAATCCTCCTAGAAGGAGGTGTTTGGGAGAGAAATGAAGCTGTGATGCTTCTGTTTGTTATTATAACCAACATTAAAATGTATTTGCTTCAGGACATGAATAATCATTCTGCTAAATATATAAATTACCATATTTTATTTATAATAGTAGGTATGCACAGGTGTAGAATAAACAGAATTTTCCCTGTTAATTGAGATCTAACTCATTAATATACATATTTTCCTATCTTCAGAGTTCATATAGATATGAAAAAATACTTGGTATGATGGGTTGTTTTTATATTTAAACTGTTAGCTGCATTTGGAAAAAACCGTTTTTGCCTCTTTCTCATTCCTGGGAAATAATTTGGTACCTATCCCATTAATTTTACTTTTTTGTTAAGAAATTAAAGTAGTTTAGGTTTGCAAAACAAAATGATAACAAAACATGCCATCCCACCCATATAGGTTATAAATGTAAAGTACATTCATATGCATTGTGTTATAAATAAATATATATCATATAATAAATTTAAACATTCTAAAATTTGAACATGACAGTTCCTCAAGATTCATTTTTTACTAGTTTTCTCTTATTCTGTTTTCCCCATTTTATAAATTTTACTGATAGTTTTCTTTTTAAAGAAAGAGAAGGGTGGTCATTTTGCTGTTTGGATTTCAGTTCCACACATACCTGTTTTTATCGATAATGGTTTAATGGTTGTGTTTGTTGTCATAGCTGCTGTGGGAGGTCTGGGCATACCACCACTAACCACTAATTTGCTTTCAGTTATCTCTTTTCTTCTTTCTATAGTTGGGGGAAAAAGCTGAGACCAAGGCCTCCATAATTATGCAGTTTGTGCTTTAAAGGGAAGCTCCTCACTCATGGATTCTGTGTGACTGAAATCCACCTCACTTCCCTTCCCCTTATTGGCTTGAAAATGTGTACATCCACATCAGGGCCTGTTTTCTGGCTAAGGCAATTCATTCAGAGGAGACATTTTTGTTTTTAACCTATATTATCAAAGCAACCCTGACTGAGATAGTAGTCAAATAGCTTCTTCAAAAATCTTTGAAATTGTTATTTATCATAAAGCAATATTGCATTTTAATTACCACTAAAAAATGTCACTACACTTACACCATTATTTGTCAATTATAAAATTATTAGGTATCTGAGGTTCCATTACTTTTTTTTCTGAATGATAATTGCAATAGGCAAGAAGAAACATAGATATGTAACATAAAAAAGAATGGATAGAAAAGTTATTGGAATTGGAAATTAATATTCATTGAGAAATCTTAGTTATCTTAAATAATTTAATATAATAAAAGAAGGGAAATTTACAGTTTGACAAGTAATGTTACAAATTCACTCAGGAATATAGTAACAGAATGTAAAAATACAAAATTAAACTGATTTAAAAAAAACAATTGATTATGAATATGTATAAGGTAAATAATCAGAAAAAAACATTAGGATAAAATAAGTTTTAAGATCTTCTCTAGCTGAAACCGGTTTAGCTCAATGGATAGAGCGTTGGCTTGGGGACTGAAGGGACCCAGGTTCGATTCTGGTCAAGGGCATGTACCTTGGTTGCGGGCATATCCCCAGTAGCGGGTGTGCAAGAGGCAGCTGATCAATGACTCTCTCTCATAGATGTTTCTAACTCACTATCGCTCTCCCTTCCTCTCTGTACAAAATCAATAAAATATATATTTTTTAAAAAAGATCTCTAAAGCGATTAGATGAGTCATTTCCTATAAATTCACTCCTTTCCTTTCTTTAGCACTTCATAAAATCTCCAGAATTATCTTTTCTCATACATATTCTATAACGAGAAGCAGAAATATCAATATCATCACTTAAAATAAACATATCTCAATTTTGAAGTTTTTAAAAGTGGCTATGATAGCCTGGCCTGTGTGATTCAGTGGTAGAGCATCCAACTATAAATCAGGAGTTCACAGTTCGATTCCTGGTCAGGACACATGCCTTCCTTGAAGACTTGATCTCCAGTAGGGGGTGTTCAGGAGGCAGCTAATCAATGATTCCCTCTTATCATTGATGTTTATAACTCTCTCTTTCCCTCTCCCTTCCTCTCTGAAATTAATCTATAATAATAAATAAAAGTATAATGTGCTAATTAGACCAGATAGCCGAATGACATCCTGGACATCCTTCCAGATGAAACATCTGCAGCAGGAGCCAAGGAAGAGGTGGTTAGGGGCATCAGGAAGGCAGGTGAGCAGTTAGGGGCAATAAGATAGGCAGGCAAGCCTTTAGGAGCCAGCAGATTGTGAGTGGGTGCAGATCAGGCTTGAGGGACCCCCTCATGCACAAATTTCCTGCACCAGGTCTGTAGTAAAAATATATTTTTTACAAAGTGGTTTATGATAAATTAGAGACAAAAAATGAAGAAAAAATTTAGACATGATAGTTCATAAATAAGCTCTAGAAATCAATATGCTGTTATAACCAGTCATTTGCTGATTTTCACTATATATACTTTTAATATTGTTAGTAATAAGTTATATTTGAGAACTTATAATAGACTTTCCATCAGTGTTTAAAGATAATGTCCTATAAAAGTAACTGCAAAATATGAGTCATATTTTAATTTCAAAATTAGAATGAATTACATGTTGATTCTAAAACTTAGTTTTTATTAGACAGTGTATTTATTATGATACTGTTTTAATAATAATGATCATTTTGTTTTGAAAGTTGGAGTCCTGTTACTATATCCAGATTCAGACAAATCTGGTACTAGTTGATTCATTCAATTCTCTTTGTGCTCCAGAATAAGTATCAAGCCGAAACCAGTTTGGCTCAGTGGTAGAGCTTGGTCTGTGGACTGAAAGGTCCCGGGTTTGATTCCAGTCAAGGGCATGTACATTGGTTGTGGGCACATCCCCGGTAGCGGGTGTGCAAGAGGCAGCTGGTCGATGTTTCTCTCTCACCGATGTTTCTAGCTCTCTATCTCTCTCCTTTCCTCTCTGTAAAAAATCAATAAAATATATTAAAAAGAAAAAAAAAGAAAGAAAGAAAGAAAGAAAAGCAGCGTGGCTGCCTGTCCAGAATAAGTATCAAGTACTTCATTTGTTAGTCTATAATTTTACATCCCATTTTTGTGTTCTTAATATATATTAAAATTATAAATAATAAAAGTGTCTACTAATAGTGTTACCATTATTTGGCATGGTCAGTACATTTATATAAATTATATTTAAATATTGAAACAATCATAAAAATAATACCCCCCATTGAGATACTTGCAGGGGCTATATTCTTGGACACCCCCCACTGGATACAGGAAACCCTGGATAATATCAAACCCTCTATAATCTATGCTTTTCCTATACATGCATATCTGTGATGAAGTTCAATTTATAAATTAGGCAGAGTAAGATATTAATAGCAATAATGAATAACAAAATGAAACAACTATAACAATACACTGTAATAAAAGTTATGTGGATGTGGTCTGTCTCTCTCTCAAAATATAATTGTACCATATTCACCTTTCTTCAATTTGAAACTAACTGAAACCACAGAAAGTAAAACCATGGATAAGAGGGAACTAGTGTATTTAGTCTCCCTACTTTCAATGAGAAAGCTGAATTTTGGGTTGTTTATGTGACTTGTTAGACTTTAGTCATCTGATAACTGGCAAAATCAGTATTTCAATTCAAAATTAGTATTGATAACTTCTGTGTCTTCTCCCCCTAAAATTTAAATATATATATATATATATATATATATATATATATATATATATATATTTGTATTATTACATTCCAATGGCCCTAACCATGTGTAACTTAGCATAGGTTAACTAACCTTCTTGATTCCTGGCCTATTTCCAAAGAAGGCTATAAATTCAAGAATTATGCATTTACAGCACCTTTACCCTTAACATGAAGCCCAAATGTTTGTTTTTCAAAAATAAAGCATGCGTAATGATTATTACTACAGTAAGTATACCAGTACTAACAGCTGTTTTCCATGGGTTATATATTCATTGATGCACTTAATTGTCAAAACACTCTTAGAGTGAAGGTGCTATTATTATCAACCACATTTTATAGATGATGGAACAGAGGGATGGAGAGTTTGAAAAAAAATTCATAGAGTTGTGATTTTAATGTAGCTGCTCTTGATAATACACATATAGAGAATAATTTAAAAAATAATAAGTATTTAATAATAGAATTAACATGGTATAGGAATGCCCTTGGTAGGAATATTTGTTTTGAAATTTTAGAAATCATATTACATTTTTTACCATAAATTTCAAGAAAATGTCATTCCCTCCCTAGTGTCCTCCATGCTTATTCAACATATTTATGCTTTAATATATATAGAAGATGACTGAAATAGTGAGTATGGAATGGTGAATGGCCACAGATCAAATAAAATAGGCATTTTCGGAAATATGAAATAAAAAGTTTTAGTGTAAAGGCCAATGGCACATAATAATATAAAGAGTTGGAACTAAAGATAAAAAGAAAGTTGCATTATAGTCATTGACATATAAAATAAATTATAACTTCAGAAAATTGTGGAATAGTGGAATATCTTCAATTATATGTGAAAGACAATAAATAATTTTTAGTAGCAACTTTTGTATTTAGTAGAACATTGGAAAATAGAAGTGTGCATGGTAAATAGTTTCCTGACTTACTAGAATGTAAGCCAATGTAGGAAAATAAATTAGACTTTGTAATAGCAGAATGAAAAAAGGTTAGTGTTTAAAATTTAAAAAGTAAAATTTGCTAGCACTTACCAATGGTATTAAATCAGAACTAAATGAAGGATAATTATGAAAATGCCAAAATAACCTATTTTCTTCCTAGGTAAAAAGACTGTTGTACGGAGGTGGCTAGGTGGTCTGCTATAAATAAGTGCATGCTATCTGCCAAGCTTTCTACTAGGTAATGTAGCATTGAGGCAAACACTAATGCTTTCTACTTTCAAGTTCTTGATACCTCCATAGAGACTCAAAATAGACTGGCAAAATTACACACAAGCACATATATAATTAGGTCAAATGAAAGCATTTAGGAATTATGACATAGTATTCAGAGAAAGATAACAAGAGGCATGCTTTATACTTTTCAGAGCTACTGAATAAAACTGCGCTTTTAAAAATATTTTAAAACCTTACTTTGAAAACCAGTTAGACATTATTTGCAAGGTAAATAAAGAAATAATACATATATATCATATAGTTTCTTTCTTTTTTCCCCCCCTCTTGCAAGTAAGATAGGTATATAGGTATTGAACAACTACATTGTTCTAAGCACTTTACAAGAAGTACTTTATTTCATCTATTCATTTAATCTCCACAAAACCCCTGGATATCATTATCTATTTCTACACTTGTGGATAGTACAATTAGGAGAACTTTAAGATCAGATTGCCAGAAAATAAATGGTAGTGCCAGGGTTTGAACTCTGATTTCAGTAAGTTAAAAAATGTTACTTTCACTACAACATCCAAAGAAAAATTAGCCTTGTTGTCTGAAGTATGAGAAAACAATTTAGAACAACAGCATATTTTAAACTAACAGAGAGTAGTTTTGAGGCCAATAAGCTATTTTTGTCTTTACTTCTCATGAAAGATGAACCACATTCTGAGAAGGAAGGTACGGTTGTTGTAAAAGTAATAGGGAGATTTTGGAAATGATTACAAGAGGATGAGAGACACTCTAGGCCAGTGGTTCTCATAATTTAGTTGCATCATAATAACCCAGTAACTAACATTTGCATTTCTAACCAGTTCCAGGGGATCTGATATTGCTGGCTTACGGGCCTCACTTTGAGAACCATCTCCACTCTAGACAACAAGTCAAGACATATCACAATAATAGTAATCTAGGCTTTGTATTGCCTTGGGACTTCTTAGGCAAAGGGGTAGGATTTGCATGACATTGTCTTAGTAGAGGCCCGGGGAATAAAATGTGTGCATAGATGGGGGTCCCTAGGCCTGACCCGTGATCAGGACCTATTGGGGCTATCTCAGCCACTCCCGATTGGGGCTGGGCCAGCTGGGGCCTGCCAGCTCCTGGCCAGAGCCTACCAGCTGGGGTCTGGGGTCCTGCTGATTGCCTACAAGGGCTGCTGGCAAGGGCCTAGGGAGCTGCCAGCCGCCAGCCGGGAGGGGAAGACATGGGAAGGGACTGCAGAAGGTTTCCTGGCTGTGGGAGGTTGCTGTAGGATGCACTGAATACCAGGGGGCAGCTCCTGCATTGAGCATCAGCCCCCTAATGGTCGGTGTACTTCATAGTGACTGGTCAGGAGGTTGTTCCAGTCATTCTGGTCATTCAGTTATAAGAGTTGCTTGGGTTTTTGTATATATAGATTGATTATAACAAATTATTACTACATTTCAATCCCAAATTTTTAATTAGATTAAATTATAAATTTGGGAATCTAATGCACTATAAAGAATCTGAATTAATATATAAGTACTATTTTAATTCCTGAGACATTAAGAACAAAATAAATATATTACTAGTCAGCAGAAGAAAATGCCCGATCTTTAAAACTGCATGGCACTACTGTGCAAAGTACTCTCATTCTCTTCAGGGAAGGATGAACATGGCATGCCTAATTAAAAAAAAAAAAGTTCATGTTTTGATTTTGAATATACTTTTTATTTCATTTGAATACATTCAGTAATTCCAAATAAAATGGACTCAGTAATTCTAATAAATACAGCCACACATCTTACTTTAATCTGCATTCCCTAGACAGATCTCTGACATTTATGCAGCATAGGAAAAAATATGAGGCAGATGTGAGAAAGCCTTCCTTTATTCATTTCCTCTCCATTGCATTTTATATTTTCTCAATAAAGCATGGATAAGATTTCAGATTGCTTAACAGACTAAGAATCTTTAGGAAATTAAAGCAATTCATTTTATTTATTGAGCATGATATAACACATCCTATAAAATTAGATTACTTAAACAAATTTTAAACAGAAATTATAACAGTATTTACTGTTGTACATTAAAATATGTCATATTATCTAATATAATAAATGCTGTCAAAAATAGGTTTCTTTAATTTTGAGAATATTGAATGACTATCCAAAATGTGCATACTCTTAAAGAACTGAGTAAATCTAAAATATGTATTAATACATAACTAACTTCAAATTGACTTGGTAAAGAATAGAAATCTCTTTGCAAGTATTGTGTTAACATAAATGAAAAGAAGTGGTTTATTGTGTTGAACCATAATAAGTGTATATTTAAATAATTCTCTAAGTAAATTATGTTTTCCTGGTGTGTTAATTCATTGTTTTAGAAAACAATATGGGATTAAAAAAACAAAAGTGTTGTTTTCTGATACAATTTTCTAAATAAACCACTCAGTGCTTATAAAGATGTTAAAGTTGGAGATTTCCAGCCAGAAAAATGTAATTCTTAATGCCAAGTTCATGGCATGTAAACTCTTCTGCTTTAAATGTCAGGGCTGTTCACCTGTATCAAGCACTGGACTGATAAAAGCAGACATGGAATTGGAAAACAGAAATGAAATCAAATATGACATATGAAAGAACAGAGCAGAGTACTGTGAAAATTTACAACCTTTGTGGAAAAGAAATTCTTAAATTTCTGAAAATGGGTTAAATTATTTTTACATTTTATACTCATCAGGTCATAAAATTATAGAATTATAGTAATAAAGTAGATTTGTACAAAACTTGATTTAAAAATGATTTAATTATTTTCATTGAAAAAATAAAAGTTAAAAACGGTTTTCTTGGAAAGAAATATATAATAAGGTTTTTGTTTTTCAATTAACTATGATTTTTCTTTCTTGCCCTTTTGTCCTCTTTCTTTGAACATGAGAAATAACACTTATTTTATCAAATTTTTATGAGATGAGTGCTTATTTGGCATACTGCTGATTGACAACATATTTCCCTTTAGTGAAAAAGATCAGAGAATGTTTATTCATTATATAGCACGGCTTCAAGTGGGATGCAAATCTTGTGATATAAACTATAACCTAGCCATTTGATTTTTTTAAAAAATATATGTTTATTGATTTTTTACAGAGATGAAAGGAGAGAGCTAGAGAGCTAGAAACGTCAATGAGAGAGAAACACCGACCAGCTGCCTCTTTCTTGCACACCCCCTACCGGGGATGTGCCCGCAACCAACGCACATGCCTCTGATCAGAATCGAACCTGGGACCTTTTAGTCTGCAGACCGAAGCTCTACCACTGAGCCAAACTGGTTTCTACCATTTGATACTTTTTATACATAAATTACACCTTACCAGTTGGATCACAAAACTTATTTTTAATATTTTTGTGGGTTTTTTTAATATGTGTTCCTGACAATATAATGTGAAAAAATATTAAAGTAGAAGAAATAAAAAACACATTAAAAAGAGCGGTATAATCCACTCTATGAACATGAGGGTGATAAAAACAGAAATAAACGGGAATACTTTCATTCACTTAGAAAAACATAAAAATTCAAATATACATTTCCATCCTAACTATATCTCCTATATAAGAATATATATTATCCTCATCTCTTCTATCTAATAAATCCATAAGTGCAAATTAACCATTACTCAGCTATGCCCATAAGCCCTGCCCCCCAGCCAATCAGGAGTGAGTATGTAAATTGACCCAAACAAGATGCTGCAGACACTGAGCAAGCCGGAGGCTTGGATTTCCCAGGCAATGGAGGAAGCTAAGCTTTCCATACACCCTGGCTGGACAGGTCTCCAATCAAGGCTACAAAGTTTTAATTATAGAAGATAAATAAATTCCAGATACCAGGGCCTCCTCTTGGGTTTCCCCAAGCCCCAAGGGAACCCCCACCCTGATCCAGGACAACCTTCAGGGCAAACCAGCTGGCCTCCACCCATGCACCATGCCTCTATCTCATCTAATAAAAGAGTAAAATACAAATTGACCATCACTCCAATATACAAGACGGCTGCCCCCATGTGGTCAGAGATGGCTGCCACAAGATGACCAGCACAGGAGGGCTGTTGGGAGGGACCAGGCCTCCAAAGGAGGGCAGTTAGGGGTGACCAGGCTAGCAGAGGAGAGAAGTTGGGGGTGACCAGGTCTGCAGGGAAGGGAAGTTGGGGGGGACCCAGGTCTGCAAGAGAGGGCAGTTAAGGTCAAACATGCTGGCTGGGGAGCAAGCAGGCATCAATCAGGCTGGCAGGAGAGTGGTTAGAGGGTGATCAGGCTGGCAGGCAGAAGCAGTTATGGGCAATCAGGAAGGCAGGCAGGTGAGCAGTTGGGAGCCAGCAGTCCTGGATTATGAGAGGGATCCCAGATTGGAGAGGGTGCAGGCTGTGCTGAGGGACACAAACCTCCATTCACGAATTTTGTGCCTTGGGCCTCTAGTATATATATAATAGGCTAATATGCAAAGAGTCTCCTCAGGGGTTCGACAGGGAGATCAGCAGTTTGATCGCTCACCAACATATGCATTGACCATTAACTGTGTAGTTTCTTATTTCTTGAAGTTAAGTCTTTATGTTAACAACATTGGCATTAACTGAAAGCTTATTAACAATCAGAATCTCAGATCTGCTGAGTTGGACTCTGAACATTCACTAGATCCTCAAGTGGAACCTGAGTACCTTATATTCTAAGAATTATATATGTATAATCAGAAATGGAAAACGCCAAACAAAATTGACATGTGAAGAATTAAGATCGGTAATAAGACCTTTACAAGACTGACTGAAGGGTAAAGTTGTGTTTGGGCTGTGCTGATTGTGTATGTTGCTCCTGCTCAAATATTCTGCAGTAATTTATAGAAAAGTTTCCGCTATAGTGATAAAGCGGTTATCAAACTAAATATCACATTGTGGGAAAGGAGCTCTTGCTCCTGCATTTTATTTATGAGCCAATTCCAGTATATAGCACAACGGAAGCATGCTGTGATATTAGTTTATTCTAATATTAGTTTTATTCTTCCATTTAGATCCATTTAGTGTCAGGTTGTATTAGCATTGTTAGAGTACACATAAGCCAGTTCAAGGAAAGAATGGTCATTCCTTAGAAATAATTTACCAAAAATAAATAAATAAGTAAATAAACCTTCTCCACTTTGCAGGAAATCAAAACACATCAATAATTATGTCACTTCCACAGCGCTTTTGAAATTTTTATGGAATACTGTAAATTAATAAGAGGCTTATCACATTCATTGAAAGAAAAGTAAAATACTTTTAAAAGCTGAATGTAAATGTATTCTTTATTTTAAAGGTAAATTTAGCAGAGTTTTCTTTTTTCCTACATAGTTATTTCAATTCAACAAATTAAATACTTAAACATGTTTTAAATACTTATTTGGAGTGAGGTATATGTTGGGGACTGATATGAAGATATATAACCTAATAACGGTTACTTTATCAAAAAACTAACATATTGGTGTGAGAATATGAGGTGTCAACATGAGAAAGTTCAATGCAACATAAAGCAAAATGCCATTAAAATATAGATGGGATTAAAAAAGATAGCATTATTTAGTCTTTTTAAAAAATATATTTATTTTTATTGAATTCAGAGAGGAAGGGAGAGGGAGATAGAAACATCAATGATGAGAGAGAATCATTGATTGGCTGCCTCCTGCATGCCCCCAACTTCATTTAGCCTTGACATTAAAGAGAAATTCATGGAGAAATGCTAAAATGTGACCAAATACTAAACATATTGGGTTGGAATTCCTGGTAGAGAGGATGACATTTGGAAAAGTCTAATGCTAGGAAACCACAGAAATGCTTTACCTGGATGATTATATAGGAAGTAGGGGAAGAAGCATTTCAAATGATATATTGGGTAGGTCTATGTTGGGGATGGGAGAATTTGTATGCAATGTCATTGTAAAGTTTTTGACCAAGAGAGGGACAAAATCAGTGAGCTAAAACATTATACAGCATGAGCTAAAAAAATATACAGGATGAGTTAAAAGAAATGTGGAGATATTTAAAAGGTTTGCAGTAATCTTTGCAAGATAATAATTAGAATAGAAAGGAAGAATTATGTTTGAGAACTGTAATAAAGGTATACGCTACACCAATTTAAAAATAATTGGATAGAGAGAAATTGTTAAAGTATCAAATGTCATTCAAAGGATTCTAGTCATTTTTCTTAAGAGACAGTTTCATTTGTAGATATTGGAAAGTAAAGAAGAACTGATTGCATTGGAAAAGACGCGTGGGGCATGCTGAATTGTGATGTTGTTGGAAAATCTAGGGGGAAATTTGTAACAGGCAGATGAAATGTATGCCTAGATTTAACAGTAAAAATTAAAGATGTGTCCATTTAATTTGGCTTACTTCTGTAATGCGCAGAGTATGTATCTACAATACTTAGGAGAGATAATAGTCAAAGACATGGAATTGCATGAAACCAAGGAAATGTATGATAGATAGATAGAGGGGGCAAAATAAGAAGAAAATTATAAAGTATGGTTTTAAAAAAGAGAGATATATAAAAAATAGAAGGTAGTAAGGGGGGGGGAGGGGGGAGTATGTTCCAAAAGATAGAAAAGGTCAGGAAAAAAAAGCAATGAAACAAAGAAAGAATTGCAATATGTATTAATAGTTTCAAGTATTTCAAAAAGATTAAGGGGAACTAGATAAAAGAGATTATTATTGAATATAGACAAGTATCAGGCGTGTGTTTTGACTTTCCTGATGGTATCTCTGAGATAAAATTCTTAGCATTCAGCCGAAACTGGTTTGGCTCAGTGTTAGAGCATCGGTCTGCAGATGGAAAGGTCCCAGGTTCGATTCCGGTCAGGGGCATGTACCTTGGTTGCGGGCACATCCTCAGTAGGGAGTGTGCAAGAGGCAGCTGGTCGATGTTTCTAGCTCTCTATCTTTCTAGCTCTCTATCTCTCTCCCTTCCTCTCTGTAAAAAATCAATAAAAATATATTTTTAAAAATTCTTAGCATTCAGGATAATGTCCCACTTTATGGTCAGCATATCTCATCAATAACCTTATTTCTCTTTGCAACGTTTGGTTCTAGCAGCACCAAGATTTACGTTTCAGTGAATAACACATATGTGGGAATCTAAGGGAAATTATCCTTAGAAATCTGCCTACCACAATTTAAATATTTTTCTTTCAGGTTTATATACATTTTTGTGTACATATTGGGTTTCATATTTCATCTCCAGTATTAGGCAATCAATTTATTATTTCAGATACCTCATTTTCAATATCTAAGAGAACGTTTGTACATGAGGTCTTTCTAAGTAATACTTAGCACTGAAAGGGTAAGAAGTTCAGCTACTTCCAATAAGTTTACAAAATGCTCTATGCTTCAAGTTGTAAACCTAAGATTGATATTCTTAGTTCTTAGTACAGAGTTCAAAGACATAACTTTAGTTTTCCAACCCAAATGAAGTATTCTTTCTCTGTGACCTGTTCAGTAAACTATGGACTTATCAACACTAGGCAAAAAGAATTTCCCACGTGACTTATGAAGTAAACAAAATCGGTAAAAAAAAAAAAAAAAAATTATTTAAACCTTTCAGTAAAAACAGTGTTTTCCTCTAATTCAGTGGTTCTCAATCTTTCTAATGCCATGACCCTTTAATACAGTCCCTCAAGTTGTGGTGACCCCCAACCATAATTTTTGTTACTACTTCGTAACTGCAATTTTTGCTACTGTTAAGAATTGTAATGTAAATATCTGTGTTTTCCAATGGTCTTAGGTGGCCCTGCTAGACCCTGTCGCGACCCACAGGTTGAGAACAGCTGCTGTAGAGCTGTAGAACCAATGAAAATAATTTTATGGTTCGGGGTCACCACAACATGAGAAACTGTATTAAAGGATAGTGGCATTAGGAAGGCTGAGAACCATTGCTCTAATTGCACCACCTTGGATACTATAGTGCTCCGTGCATTAAGCCTTTATATTCCCACATCCCTCCCTGAAGACTCTCTGCAGTGAGTGTTCCTGCTTAGTCAGGTATGTTTCTTATGGAGGAAATGTATTTTAAATTAGGGTCTGAGAGACTCAAGAAGAATGCTGTGGGGAATACAAGGTATGTCTTACTGATATAAAAATATCCACATTCTCAGAAAGTCCAGGATAGAAGAAATAACATTTCATCATGGGGAAAGTGTAGCATCTTATAGGATAGGAACAGAAGCAGTTCTATTTTATTCCCTTGCACAGTGAGAGTAGAAAACTAAGGTTAAGAACATTTGAAATCTATAGAATATCCCCCAAATGAATCTGAAGTCATAGACCATGAAAAAAAAAGTGGGGCAAATATTTATTAATAATCCAGGTATTTTATCTGGCATATGTAAGCAAGAACTGAAACAATGAAGATGTACGGAAAGTATGTTATTTAATGCAACAGTTATTTTTGAGTGCTTATTAGGTCTAGACACTGCAGTGTAATTAGATCAATAAAGTTACTCTTCCCAACATGCAGTTTATAATGTAGATGCTGAGAAAAGAAGATAATTCATAATAATAAACGAGGGGCCAAATAAGTGAAGGAGAAAGGAGTCAATTGATCACTTCCTAGTAAAATTTGGTGCGAATGACAAGGAGAGAAAATGGTTCCAGGATATTTAGAACTGATTCTTCCAAAAATATACTTTTGAGGGTTCCTGCTAAGTGGCCAACATCCACCCTTGCAGCCTGCTCCTGCAAGACCTTTTGCAACAGTAAAAATTAGACAAGTGCAGCTCTGATGAAAATAGAAAGAGACATTGCATACACCTATGCAGAATGAAGAACTTTCCAGAGAAAAAAAGCGAGGTTTTAGAGGCTGGCAAAGACATTTAAAACTTTCAAGGGATGTTGTTTACTTTATTTGTCCCAATATCGAGATATTTTCCAATATAAACTGTCTGTGAAGAAGATAGAAATAAAAAACACAGCCCTCGCCTGTGTGTTCAGTGGTTAGAGCATCAGCCCACACACAAAAGGGTCTCCAGTTTGAATCCTAGGAAAAAAAACATGTACCTTGGTTGCAGGTTCCATGCCTGGCCCATATTGGGACTAGTGCAGGAAGTGACCAATTGATGTATCCATCTCTCTCTCCCTCCCTCCCTCCCTTCCACTCTTTAAAAACTAATGGAAAAATATCCTTGGTTGAAGAATAACTATATATATCTTACAAGGTACAGTGTGATGTCCAGATAGTCTTATTAAGGCATTTCTCTTTATTGCTGAACCTGTAAAGCCTTTAAAAATAAATTTAAATTGGCAAACTTAAAATAGAGTATTAATTACATATTAAGTAAAATGGCTTGACATAATTCTAGCACACCAGTTTATAAAATTAGGTCTCTTGATAATTTGATGGATGTAATTTTGTTCTCTACATATTATAATTTATAGAAAGCTGACTTTAAAATTATTGGATTCAACTGATTGATGTAATTAGACCATGAAATCTTCTGATATTTTAGGCAGTAACTCACTTAAATGAAGTGCCTAATTTGTTAGCTTCCAGAGTCAGATCAATTTTAGTAATTTATATTACTGAATTATATTCCAATTTATGAGGACAAAAATATTAAGCACTACGTAGTCTTGTTGAGGTACTGCCAAAGAATCATGGATTTTAGTGCTGAGGTTAAGTGCATAAATGTTTAATGACCTATACCAACAAGCCAAAAAATTTTAATGCAATAAAAATAAATGATATAGTTCAAAGCAGTGACAATTGCTAATTTATGAACTATTAAGCCCCACCAGTGGGACTAGGTATTGCCAGGTATATTCTTCTAATGAAGGCAGTCTTTTGCAAGTCAATAATATAGTTGGAAGCTACTTTTAGTAATGTATTCTAGTAGAATTTGTACCAGAAATTCAAAATGTAATTTTCATTGGTAATGAAGAGTGTTGGCTTATAACTGAACTACAGGGATCTATCTATAACAATTTCACTCACTGAGGCTTGCAAATGTGTATATATTTATACAAAAATAAAGATACTCCAGGGAGAATAATTTATCACTTAGTAAAGATACTGTCTCCACCTGTACACAGTTCGGAGCATGGATCTCTCATTGTTCATCAAGAGGGAAGCCCGCACTTATTTTGGTATGCAGTACCAATCTCAGCTGGAATAAAGTATATGTGCAGCCTATGAAACAAAGTGGCCACTGCATATAGCTACAAACTATGCCACCAAAGAATCTAACACTAAACCAAATGATAGCCCGAGTCTACAGTGAGAACTGCTGATCACCAAGCTTACCTCTCAATCACACATGCATGGGAATGAGGAACTCACTATCAGTTTTTTAATTTACTTTTTTTTTTTTTATTGAGATGAGAAAGGGAGAGAGAGAGAGAGAGAGAGAGAGAGAGAGAGAGAGAGAGAGACAGAGAGAGACAGAGAGAGAGAGAGAGAGACCAATGATGAGAGAATCATTGATCAGCTGCCTCCTGCATGCCCCCACTGGGGATAAAGCCCGCAGCCTGGGCAGGTGCCCTGACCAGGAATTGAACCATACCTCCCGGTTCATAGATCGATAACTCAACCACTGAGCCATGCAGCCAGGCCACTATCAGCTTTCGATTAGAACATCAATGACTATTTAAAAATGTATAACTGTCCTGCTGAGACACCTAAAAGAGACTACACATATTTCTGTTTATGTCTAGAAATAATTTTTTAAACTACAGAAACTTCAATTATTAATAGACAGTTTTCTTGTTATTTAATAGATACTTGGGCAAAGTTTTACATTTCAACAAAGATAAAAATGCCTTTATATCTTAAACACTAATTGCTAAGAGTTGTTGTTGTGTACATTAATTATTGTATGTATGTAGTGGACATTAAAACTAAAAGTGATATGTACTGTTTGAATGTTAAAAATACTTTTTCTTAGAATCTATTAATATTTTTAATACAAAAATGTGTTTTACCATGTTATCAGAGCATGCGTAACTTTTGGGAGGAGTAATATATAAATTAAATGTTTTGTGGATCTTTTAAACTAATAAATTATGTGTCCAAAGCCATGAATATGATTTTCTCATATTATCTGGAAATCATTTAAAGTGAAGATTTGTTTCATATGCTTATTCTCATTCTGTTTTAGGGACAGGGATTTCATATGCATTACTTTTTCAAACTTTCAAGTCCTTCCATACATGACAGGAACACTCCAGTTTACAACAAGAGGCAATTGTCCACCAAGGGCATAATATTATTGAGTGACCAAGGGCCACATCCAGAATACTTGTTTCTAAAGAAGCTGTATTTTATTTTTATGTCTTTCACTGAAATGGCATATTTGCAATTTCAAAGAACTGTAATAGTTCAAAGAAAATGTTTTGGGGATAGGTATATGAGAATATTAAATTCTTTTTAAAAGAAAGAGTTTTCATTTTGTTCTGTTTTTTGTTTTAGATTTGGGAAAGTAGGATAGTAATAAGAGTGAGACTGAAGTCTTAAAAAAATCACAAGATAATAGTTGCTATATATATATTTTAACAGGTACCATGAACAGTATGTTTTAGCTGTCAGACTTGGTAAGATAGGAAATATTTCCTAAATTTGAAGCCAATAACTGCCAAGATGATTTCTGACTCTGAGGCTGGTCTTTGGAGACATTTTGTTTCTCTGTTGTGTTTTTATATAGAATTGCACAGAAAGACAACTACACAATGAGGCACTAAAGATTTTTGAAGAATATAATTAGATATTGGTTTTATAATAGAAAAAATTGATTATTAATTTATATCAGTATCAAACTGAATTTAAATTTCCTGTGATTTAAATTACTTTATGGAAACCATCATTTAAGTACTTGTAAAAGAATAATATCCTATCTAATAAAAGAGTAATATGCAAATTGACCATCACTCCAAGATATAAGATGCCTGCCCCCATGTGAACTCAAGATGGCTTACAGAGGAGGCCAGTTGTGGGCAATCAGGCCAGCAGGGAGGGCAGTTAGAAGTGACTGGGCCGGCAGAGGAGGGCAGTTGGGGGAGACCAGGCCAGCAGGGGAGGGTAGTTGGGGGTAACAGGCCTGCAGAGGAGGACAGTTTGGGGGGAACTATGTCTGCAGGGGAGGATAGTTTCAGGAGACCCATGCCTGCAGGGGAGGGAAGTTGGAGGCACCAGGCCAGCAGGGGAGGGCAGTTAGGATTGACTGAGCCAGCAGGGGAGGGAAGATAGAGGTGATCAGGCCAGCAGGGGAGGGCAGTTAGGGGCAATCGGCCTGGCCAGTGAGCAGTTAGGCATCAATCAGGCTGACAGGGGGATGGTTAGGGGTGATCAGGCTGGCAGACAGAGGCAATTAGGGGCAATCAGGCAGAAGCAGATGAGTGGTTGGGAGCCAGCAGTCCTTGATTGTGAGAGGGATGTCCAATCACCCAGTGGGTTTGGGCCTAAATGGGCAGTTGGACATCCCTCAAGGGGCCTTAGATTGGAGAGGATGCAGGCTGGGCTGAGGGACTTTGCCCCCTGTGCATGAATTTTGTGCACCAGGCCTCTAGTAGATCCATATTGATATCTATATTCCCACCCTAATTGGATATTAAATACCTACTACTTTATTTGTCTCAAATATTGCCCTATGCTATTAAAATGTTCTATTTTATAACTATTGAATTAGATGTTTCTAATTTAGGAATGATAAAAGGTAAAGGGGTCAAATGTATAGTGACAGAAGATGATCTGACTTTGGATGGTGGTTACATAATGCAATATACAGATCAGGTATCATAGAAATGTATACTTGAAATCTATACAATCTCATTAACCAACTAGAGGCCCGGTGCACTAATTCATGCACCAGTGAGGGCCCTGGACCTGGCTTGTGGGATTGGGCTGAAACCAACTCTATGACATCCCAAGAGGGGTCCTGAATTTCAGGAAGGCACAGGCCAAGCTGAGAGACACCACTGGTGTATGATTGGAGCTGGGGAGGGATGTGGGAAGTTGTGCAACCATGGAGGAATCACAGGAGGCCTTCTGAGCATGTCTGGCCCATCTCGCTCAGTTCGGATTGGCCAGACCCCAGCATCAAGCTAACTTACTGGTCTGAGCATCTGCCCCCTGGTGGTCAGTGCATATCATAGTGAGCAGTTAATTGGCTTCAGCATATAATTAGCATATTATGCTTTGATTGGTTGAATGGATGACTGGACATTTAGCATATTGGGCTTTTATTACATAGAATATAACCCAAATAAATTTAATAAAATAGTTACTGTTTTTCAATGAATACTAGAATGGCAATAAATTCCTTAGTAATAATTGTTTGTAGGAAAAATCATCAGTGATAGCAGAATTACACTGAAAACAAATTCTAATTTTACACAGTAATGGATACAAAACTGCAAATGTTTATTTATGGGGATCATGATCTATCAATCACTTTAAATGACTTTGAAAACACAAAACATCATCAAACCATGCAAGCACTATTGAATTTTGGTCAAGAACATAAAATATTTAAAGAAAAAAAGATTAATAATAGAAGATCATAGGAAGGGGCATAATATTAAGTAAGAACATTTGGCAGATCTTAAATTTATAAAAGCACAGTTCCATCTGTATGAGCATAAACTAGTCAAATTGGTCTATAGCTGATATCATAACCATTTTCCAGGACATTTAAATAAGAATGTGCAACAAGGACTGATTTTCCTTAAGGAAAGTTGTAAGTAAGAAGGAGATATTTCAAGACACAGAATAAGGGCTATTTAGTCTGTCAAATGCAGCCTTGTTCCTCTATTTTAATTTTTATTGTTCCACCTAATGATTATTTTGGGGGATATTTAAAAAAAACAAAACAAAAAAAAAAACTTTCCTTGAACAATCTTGACTAATAACTATTTAGCATATTCAAAATAACATTTTTAAAATAGCAATAGAGAATAGGCTTCACTTTCTAAATCACTATTTAATTTATGATTGTTGCAAAAATTAATATTAAATTTTGTAGTATTGATTTAACTACTTATAACATGTATATCAAAAGAAAATTATTAATAAAGGGTGTTAATTCGATCTGGGAGGGGTATTCTTTACAAATGGGTGTGAATGTTCTAAGAGTGGTAATGAGAAACTTAATTGAAAACCCAACTTGGGATAAGAAGGTGCAGAAATTGTTGTATTATTTTCCAAAATTGTCTAATAAAAGTCCACTAAGTACAGCTATTTCATGAGTGTATTTGTTTGGTCAAAGGAAAGATAACTGGGGACTGAAAGAGACTTTGCTTTGGGTGATGGGTGAACAATGCAGAATGCAGAGGATATTTTGTTGTGTTGTACACCTGGAACCTGTATGGTCTTTTGAACATATGTTACCCTAATACATTTAATAAAAAAATAATTAAGTAAATAAGTAATTATCTTCTAAAATACAAATTTTCTTTGTGAGAACTGGTATGTTGGAAGACATTTATTTAACTGCTAACAAAAAATTAAAATACAAATAAGCTCATCCTATATAATAAAAGCCTAATATACTAATTGTCCAGTCAACCAGTTGGCCATTCAGCTGATTAAAGCTTAATATGCTAATGATATGCTAAGGCCATTCAACTGCTCACTATGATGTGCATTGACCACCAGGGGTCAGACACACTGACTGATAAGTTAGCTTGTTACTGGGGGCCAGCCAATTGGGAGTAAGATGGGCCTGGCATGCCTTAGACTCAGTCGCTCCTGAGGTCGCTCCTGGCTGGCCAAACTCCTGTGTCTCTCCCAAGCCCATTTGTGTACCTAATTTTATCAGGTGCAATCTAGGAACCCTCTGGGGATGTCAGAGAACCAGTTTCTGTCTGTCCTGTCCCACAGGCACTGCCAAGGAACCTGACTGGCACGTGAATTTGTGCACTCTGCCTCTAGTAAACATATAACATCTTAAATAAATTGATTTTACAATGTGTTTAAAAATATCAAGGAAGAGCCAAAACCAGTTTGGCTAAATGGATAGAGCATCGGCCTGCATACTGAAAGGTCCCAGATTCAATTCTGGTCAAGGGCATGTACCTGGGTTGTGGACATATCCCCAGTGGGAGGTGTGCAGGAGGCAGCTGATCAATGTTTCTAACTCTCTATACCTCTCCGTTCTTCTCTGTAAAAAAATCAATAAAATATATTATAAATAAATAATAAAAATATCAAGGAAGAAAAACTGAAATCCATAAAGAAAGAAAGGGAAATAGATAGTATTTAGAAATGTAATGGGGCATATCATAAAGCACATAGATTCATAACAGTTTAGTCTGACAGTAATTGTATTTTTACTTATTTTATTCTTTCTAAAATTCCATCCTTAGAGAATTAATAAGTTATGTTAAGTAATGGTATGTGTATGTTTTATAATATAGCTTACATTGTTGATGCCATTTGTGTATGCCATCCTATACACCTAATTTCCTTTTATATTTTCCTGTCATTAAATCTTTTAATAAATATTATCTCAATAAGACATATCACATATACTTCATAAAGTACTTAACTTTTCTAATTTTGCTAGACATTAGTCTTATTTCAAATGGTGGACTGTGGAAAAATTAATGAAATTTGTGCAGTTTTTTACATTGATATTATATCTTAAAATAGACTTGTTATCTAACTAGTCAATTTCTAAATATTTTATCATGTTAATTTATAGTTTTAAAATGCTTTTTATAAATTATTTTATCAGGTTTTCATTTTAATTAACAATACAAGTGAGTATATCATTCAGAGAATACTATCAGTAGTATCATCTATAAATTTCTTTCAAAAGAACCAGTAAATAAATAGAATTATTGTTGACTTTATTTGCTGATATAATTAAAATATTTTCCTGTACAATTATTAGCCATTTATCTTTAATCCATCAGTTATATCTTAATTTCCTTGCCTTAAAATACTTGTTGGTATTATTCTTATAAATATTTTGCCTTTTTTGGGTCATAGCTGTTATTTACCTTTTGTCAACCTGATTTTACATTGTGTTCTTACGTATAATGTTTATTAATCACAGAAGCTCCTTTAAAAATGCCTATGAAAACAAATTAATCTGTTTCATCCCACCAGGTCTTCAGAAGTTGCAGGTGTTAAATATATGACAGCCTAAAATGTCATTAGGCAACTGATGTATGCAATGATAAATAAGGCATTAGAAAAGTATTTTTAGCTACTTGTATAGAATTTTAAAATACTTCAGCAAAACTCAAGAATTGAAAAGATTTCAAAATTGTAAAACTAATAATACTTAAATTTTTAAAAATATCATAAAGCTCTGAAAGATATAGAGAAGTAAGGTTGTCTAGAAAATTTGGGACTGAAGAAACAACACAAAAAATTGTAGCTTTCCGCTCCTTCATATATCTTAGACTTAAATCTAAACAAGCAAGTAACCTGAAAATGTCCGGATTACTGGTTAATTTGCATACACAGGCGCCAAGCAGCTGGGAGGGGCAGAATGCCTGCTATGAGGGAGAGCAGAGGGGCGGAGGGAGCTACAGGAGCTGAGCGGCACTCTGGCCAGAGTGAAGACTCCAGCCACAGCAAAGGTGGAAGAAGGCAGCGTGCATGAAGGCCTGGGTCCCAGGTGCTAGAGGAAAACCAGTGCCGGCAGCCGGAGGAAGGAAGGCCTATTCTTCAATGAATTTTCATGCCACATGCCTATATATATATGAAAAAAATAAAGTGTCTTAAAACAGTTACTGAAGTTCCCACCTCAAGTAACTAGAAAAAAACAACCACATACTCACACCCTCCCCCCCTAAAAAAAACAAACAAACAAACAAACAAAAAAAACACTAAAGAAAGCAGTATAAATAATAAATAGCAAAAATCATTGAAATTTAAAATTGATAAAGTTAATGAAAGAGTTAGTTCTTTGAAAAGATCTCTAGAATTGACAACTCTCTAGTAAGAATGATAGGAAAAAAGAAAAAAAACAAATTACCAATATCAGAATTAAAGAAGTGAATTCACTGTAAACTTTGCAGACATCAAAGAATAGTAGTAGAGTACTATAAACAACAAACATAAAATGGACAACTTATATAAAGTGGTCTAATTCTTTGAAAATGACAAACTCTATAACTCTCCCAATATAAAATAGGTAATCTGAATAGCCTCCTAACACCATGAAAGAGAATTGAATTCATAATTTTAAAATCCCCCTAAAATAAATCCCCAGGCCCTCATGGTCTCATTGGCAAATTATCTCTAATCCTATATAATAAAAGACTAATATGCAATATAACCGAACAGTGAAACAAGTGGTTGCTATGCCATGCACTGATCACCAGGTGCCAGGAACTGTCCCCTGGTGGTCAGTGTTCGTCCACAGGGGGAGTGCTGCTGAGCCAGAAGCATATGTTCTACAACTTTCCCCAATTTAGCTTTTCATTATTCTCTTGATTTTTGTTTCTATGGAGTTGAGTTCAATCTCTTTCCCCTTGTACAATAGCTTTGAATAAAGTCTTCCTTAACTGTTAAACTTTGTAAGGTATACTACTTTTTCCTTTATTTTTTAGATGTAATTAACTTTATTAGGGTGACATTTTAATAAACTTATATAACTTCCAAGTGTACAATTCTATGATATGTCATCTGTATATTGCATTGCGTAGTCACCACCCAAAGTCAATTCTTCTTCCTTCGTCATATATTTGATCCCCTTTCTAACACCTCCCGACACCCTTCCCTCTGGTAACCACTATACGGTTGTTTATGTCTATGAATTTTTGTTTGTTTGATTTCCTTATTTGTTCATTTCTGACATATGAGTCAAATCATATGGTGCTTGACTTTTTTTTCATCAGACATTTCATAATCATGATATTCTCA
This sequence comes from Pipistrellus kuhlii, assembly GCF_014108245.1. Classification (NCBI taxonomy): domain Eukaryota; kingdom Metazoa; phylum Chordata; class Mammalia; order Chiroptera; family Vespertilionidae; genus Pipistrellus; species Pipistrellus kuhlii. The sequence goes on from NW_023425529.1 coordinate 128,607,008, forward strand.
AGATCCATCCATGTTGTTGCAAATGGTGGTATTTCTCTTTTTCTTATGGCTGAGTATTATTTCATTGTTTGCATGTACCATATCTTCTTCATCCAATCATCTATTGAGGGACACTTCAGTTGTTTTCACACCTTGGCTATCATGGGTAGCACTTCAATTAACCTAGGGGTACATATATGTTACAATGTTTACTTTGGCACTCACTATTTATCTTTCTAATTGTTCATCTTCTCCTCCAGTTTTTAACTTCCCAGGTCTGGGCCTGGTCATCTATATCTTTTTAAACACTTTAAAATTGGTTCTGATATATAACTAGATTTATCAACCATTGCTTTGTATATTAGCATAATCTTAAAATGCTGGGTTGGGTTACATTTGCATGTCATATTTTCCAAATATAGGAATGTCCTGATATGCTTCCCAAATATACTATGTCCTGATATGTGAGAAGTTCCAGCAGCATCAGCTTAGTAGAGTGGTTGTTGGCAGAAAAATGGTCGTGGTGCAAAAGATTATACAGTACAATTATATCAAAGCTTTTTTTTTTTTTTTTACTTTACTTATTTAAGTTGCCTGCAAATTACCCCAATAAAAACTCGATATGAAAATGATATATATATATGGCATATTTTAAAGATTTTTTGTATGAAAAGAGGAAACCTATACTAATAAAAGAGTAATATGCTAATTAGGGTGGATGTCTTCTGGGTGATGACCTTACATATGTCCTTCAGGACAAAGCCACAGTGGTTGTGAGGGCTGAGGCTCAGGCAGCCATGGGCAGCTGTGAAGGGCTGAGGCACCGCTGTGAAGGGCCCAGGCTCAGGCTAACAGTGGCACCAGAAGCAGGGTGATGGGGCCGGCAGGCACCTTCCCCTGATCTGCCAGGTGGCCTCCCTCAGCGTGAGGCCAGACTGCAGCTTAGGCCTGGGGCCAAGGCAAAGGTGGTTAGGGGCAATCAGGCCAGTAGGGGAGCACATTAGGGTCAATCAGGCTGGCAGGGGGGCAAGGTAGGGGCAATCAGACTGGCAGGCAGAGGCAATTAGCCTAAACTGGAAGTCAGACCTCCCCTTGGGGGTCCCAGATTGGAGAGGGTGAAGGCCAGGCTGAGGGACCCCCATGTGCATGAATTTTGTACACTGACCTCTAGTATATAATGAATAGATTAATTCAGGTAGTTTGCACCCGGATACAACTTTGCCTCCTGGCTATGAAAACTTTATGAGGACCAAACAGGTAAGCTACTTTTGAAGACTGTCAACTCTAAAGCACTATAGAAACACATGTGATGCTGCTGATGAATGACTAAATGGATAACTAAATAATTTAACCTATTGGGTGTTAGGGGGCATAACTTTTCACCTTGCTCATGTATAAAAATAAATCAGTGCTGGCCAGTATTGCTCAGTTGGTTGGAATTACTTTCTGTTATAGGAAAGGGTGGCAGATGGTCAGGGAATATACCCAGGTTTCCGGTTTGGTCTGGGTCTGGGCACCTATGGGAGGCATCCAATGGATGTTTCTATTGCAACAATGCTTTTCTCTCTCCTCTTCCTCCCTCTCTCTCACTCTGTCTCTTCCCCTCTCTTTCTAAAATCAATAAAAACATATCTTCAGGTCAGATTAAAAGGATAAATAGATAAGTGTTGGTGCATCACATCTTCCATTATGATCATTCAACTAATTAACAACTTTCAATTACAGAAATAAAGCCATTGCATGGCATTTAATTAATGGAGAATTCTTTGGTGCAATAAATGTATTCAATTTCCATACAAATCAGTTAAAATCTGGAGGAATGGCCTCAAACAACTATAATGGAATACATACAGAACATTTCAATTACATAAATATGATCCTGGGATGTGTGTGTTCCTGTACAACCAAACACTATAATGTGACATTGCTAAAACAATGAATCTGACAGTATGAATTAGTGGCTATCAATAGTTTAGCAGAAAGATAGGTAGAACAAAGTTAGAACATTGTTACATGGTAAAGAACCATTCACTGCATGCTAACAGATTTGTTTCTCCCATTATGACAAATTTTAAAAGATCACTACAAGCACAAAAGCATTAACATTCTGGCATGGAAGATTAGAACACTGGAACATTGCCAAACAGATTAATACATTGTTTGGCAAGTGTTGTACATTATTATGCCATTATAACTCATTATATTAAGAAGTTCTTGACGTAGGAAAGAAAAATAAACTTCCAATCTTAAAAATTAATGGATTTGAAATTTCATATAGGTCTATGTCTTCTTGAAAATAAATGCATAAATAAATTCAGGAAAAATGTTCATGAAAACACAAGTGTTTAGATGAGTCCTATGGACATAACTTAAAATTTGGTTTTTGTTATCTTATTGCTTTTATAAGATAAAGATACTTTAAACAATAAAAACCCTGCATTAAAAATAAGTTTCAGGCTCCAGATGATGGTAAACTTTATTTAAGTAAGCTAACTTTAAAAACTCTTAGAAAGAATTCCTCTTAAATTTAATTATATTTATTACAATTAATTAGTTACATACTTTTTAGAGTTTAACATGAAATTGAAAACTTGTTAAGATGGCATCTTTGCAGTAGTAAGGTGATGATGATAAAAAGGAGGAGGATAAATTATTAAGAACTTTGGCACTAGGAGTTTAAAAAAATGTCTTTGTTTTTAGGCCAAATGGGAAGCTGTTTTTGGCACGTAAATGAATGACAATTCCTGGCTTGTTTTGAGTCTGATTCAATGTCATCTTGTCAGCATTCTCCTCTTCCTGCCAATACAAGAAACAGAGCAATTCTCTAAAGAAGCAATAAAAATGAACAAATTGTTTCCCTGGTCATCAGGTATCCATGGTCAAAGTAAAATGGACAGTTGATACAAAGTTGTGATGAACAAAAATGCTTTTCTAATAGCTCTTTCCAGTGACATGGATGGCAGAGAGTGCAGCTGTAAAAGATATTGGAGTTTACAAACAAAGTTAAGTGTTTGCTATATGCATTGAGTAAAATCCAGCTCCCCAATATAAGCCAGGATATTAAATCTTTCTTCTTCAAAGTAATAAGAAACAGTAAGAGATATTTTAAAATCATTCTGTAAGTAAAAATACTACAAGAGAAGAAATGTGTTTTGATTTAGAAATAGTCAGCATGTGAATACCACCAAGATAATATACCACGTTAAGTAAAATTTCCCATGTCTGAACTATTCAAAGATTAATTTATTAAGCTATCTAGCTTTATATAACTTCAACAAGACTGTTACCTAGTACTCTCTCATTAAAGAACATCCTTGGAGTTGTTATGGGCAAACACAATTCAAAATAAAATGTCTACATTACATAGAAATGCTTAGAAATAAGAGGATTTTAAAAATATTCCAGGTTATTAGAAAAGTTTTTCTGGCCTTCTTTATAGATAGAATGACAGGCTTTTAATCCATGCCTAATTCTAAATTACTTTTCACATTTTTATCATGTACCAGTTCTAGGCTCAGAATAAGTTATTTTCTTTTAATATTTGTTTCTTTTTCTTTCAAATTACAGAAAAGTTTGAAGAGAGTTACAGTTCTCATATACCCACATTTAATTTCTCATTATTAATATTTTACATTGGTATGGTATAGTCATCACAACTAATAAACAAATACTGATGAATGCTTATTAATAAAGCCCATCCTTTAGGTTTCTTTAGTTATTTTAGTTTTACCTAATGTTCTTCTTCTTCTTCTTCTTCTTTTTTTTTTTTGCTTCAGGGTCTCATTTAGGATACCACAATACATTTAGATATCCTGTCTTCTTAGCCTCCTTTGTAACTTGGCCCTTTCTCAGACTTTTTTGTTTTTGATGACAAATTTTGAGAAGCACTAGTAAGATATTTTGTAGATATTTTTTCTTTGTTTTATGTTTCTGTCATGAGTAGGCTGAGTTTATGGGTTTTGGGAAAGACCCAGAGATCAAGTTCTACTCTTATCACATCATATTAAGAGTACATACTAGTAACACTGATGTTGGCCTAATTTCTTGGCTAGTGTTTGTCAGGTCTTTACACTATAAAGTTATTCTCTCCCCCATCTTGTTATCCTATACTCTTTGGAAAGAAATCCTTATGTACAGTCTATACTTAAAGAGTATACTCCTCTTTCCCATTTATTCAATCATGTTGAATTCAAGTATACTTATTTTATACTTTTTGTTATAATCCAATTCTACTTATTTTATTTGGTTGCAAACATTTTTCCAGCTTTGGCCATTCAGGGTATTTTGGTTGGCACCATTGACATATTCCTATTATCACGGGACTTTGTCATTGAACATTTTCTCACTTTCTGATCTTACAAGATGCTCCAGGAACATATTTTTACTCCTTGCCTCAGTCCTAGGTTCAGTCATTTCAAAAAGAGCTCCAGTTCCTTTTTCTGGAGAATGATATTAGTAACCAAGATGTGGCAGCTTGATGTCAGTACAGTTTTTAATATTTCGAATGATACAAAAGAGATATATGAAATTTTCATAAAATAAGATAAAAGAGCAGATTATAGAGGATCTTGTATATTTGGTAAAAGATATTGGACAGGATAATATGGCTTATAAAAATTCAAGGACCTTTTTAATGAAACAGATAGTGATATAATAAAAACAATATGGGCTAATACAACATGAACATTATGAACATATAAATAAAACTTTATGCATAGATGTATATTTAATAGACTCAAACACAGGACTTGAAATTTTGATCTTCCTTGGCATAGCTTTTTGCCTTCTAAAGAGAATGACTGCTTGCACACCTGATTTTTTTTTATATTTAATCATTCAAGCAGCTTTATTTTATTAATGTATTTATTCATATTTTTAAAATTTCTTTATTATTTAAAGTATTACATATGAATCCTTTTCCCCCATTGACTTCTCCCCACTTGTTCCCACCCTCCCAGAAAATGCCCTAACCCCCTACTGACTGTGTCCTGGGTTATGTTTAGATGCATGCATACAAGTCCTTTGGCTGCTCTCTCACATCCCCCCCTCCACACACACACACACCCCTTTCCACTGAGGTTGGATGGTCTATTCATTGCTTCTATGTCTCTGGATCTATTTTAGTTCATCAGTTTAAATTTTTCATCATATCCCACATTATTCAGATTTCAAAGAACTATTTGTTGGACATTTATTTATTTGTTTAACAGTATTCACTAAGAACCTTATGATTGCTTGGAAATTGCACATGAGTTAAAATGAAAAAAAAATGTTCATACCCTTAAAAGCTTATATTCAATTGAAAAGAAACAAAACAAAACAATAAATAATGACAGAGAGGATAAAGTTGCATAAAATAAAAACAAAAGAAGTGTTCTATATGCAAATAACAACTCAATAAAGCTGGAAAACAATGATTGTGCAAAGAAACACTTTTGGAAAAGGTGGACAATCAAGACTTCTCTGATGATGTTATGCTGTAAGAGAGGCCTAATGTGCACACGAGTCCTGATTCATAGCACCTGAAACAATAACTGCAAAGGCCCTGATGTGGGTGTCTGTTGGCCGGTTCAAGGACCTTACTGGCATTGTAAGACATGAATCTGATCACCGAGAGCTGTATTTGT